>NC_046163.1:70963653-70969311 GCF_011064425.1 Rattus rattus
AGCAGTGACTAGAAGGGCCCTCAACTCATACTACCTAACTTGTGAGCTCACACATCAGCTCTGTGTCCTCTGGACTTCCTGAGACGTCATCGGTAGCATCTTGTGTGATGTAGGTCATGGTAACTGTTGGCTAGGAAGAGCTGGGGAAGTTACACAACGTGAAGAGACATAAAAACGGTATCAAGTGTAATGGAATTCTCTTACTGGAGACTGGAAGAAGCTTGCAATATTTTATTGCCTGTTCCCAAGATGCCAGCAGGCATCACAAGATCAATAAAATTTCCTAAGATTCAATGAGCCAAACTGGGCTGTCTCTCCAGTACATTACCTTGGATCCCAGGGAGACTGTGGTGCGGAGCTGGGGGTCCTGGTAGCACTAACCGCCATTTACTTAAGATAATAAGTTATCTGTGAACATCGTCATTCAAGACCAACAAGAAGTGACAGCGGAATGGCGGAGCAGGCCCTCCTTCTTCAGTATGTAAAACAAGGTGCCTGGAGGCTTAAAGCAACAGAAATGTATTCTTACAGAGTTTTGGCATCCAGAAATCTGGAGGGGACTGGAGAAGGAGAAACATTTTTCTGACTCTTCCAGCTTCCGGTGTTTGGTGGCTTTTCTTTCAGTTACATCGTCTAATTCACCTGCTTTGTGGTCGTGTTCTCTGTCCTTTTCTTTCCCTGTTGTGCTCCTCTCCTAAAGATACTGATTGTATTTAGAGCTCACCTACGTAGGATTCCATCTCAAGGGCCTTTGCTTAATTTTAACAGCAAAGACTGTCACATTTAGGAGTTCCAGGAATGTAGCCAAGGTCATTACAGGGAGAGATTAGAAAGTACTAAGCTTGTGCATTCAGTTCTCGCCTAGCAACTTTTACCTGTCGATTTCACCCTAAACATCAGAAGTCTATGTTGTCGGCCTCGGTACCCTGCCCCCGGCCAGCTGTCTCTTATGCAAGTCATTTCACCTGCGTGTGGCCATTTCCCCATTGGCAAAATAATAGGTGAGATCAGATTATCTTTTTCTAAGAGAAAAGGCCTGAGTTCTGGGTAATTGTGGACAGGAGGGAGGGTCGGTTTGAAAATCTACAATGCTAACGGTGCCTCTCAGATGTTTATGTTGAGCACTATTTCTCTGTTATCTCCATCTACCAGAACCTTCCAAGATGTCCCCCAGCAAAACTGGAGCCTGGCTCCAGTCTCTAGGCTAATCCCCAACAATACCAGTGTCTCTCTCTAGGTTACACCCTCAACAAGACCAGCGTTTCCAGGTTATTATCCCAACAGACCTACGCCCCCAGGTTACAAGCCCAGCCTAGCCAATTATGTTAAAGGCCACAGTAGTTCCTATTAGATGCTTGCACACTAGTCCCCTTCTTGCTGCTTACTATAAAGCTTTCCCAGTAGATATTCAGGGCTCCCCCCACACCACCAAAACTGTCCTGTGTGATGGCGATGCATTGGAGGGGCTGAGCTAGCTTGAATAGAATAAAGACCCTGCTGTGAGTTGCATCAGTTTGGCTCCTGTATGTTTGGGGTTGGGGGTGAGGATAGGGGTGAAGGTAGGGGTGGAGTGTCCGACCCTTCCCTGGCACTACAGTAGACCTATGTATCCAGAGTAGTATGCCCAATTGTGAATTTTATCTCAATAGAAACGTACTAGTTTCTGTGAGCTGCTATTGTAAAATATCTGAGGCTAGTAGTCAATTTATAAAACAGACATCTATTTTTTACATCTCTAGAAGCTGGGAAACTGAATCACTGGCAGGTTCGGATCTCCAATGGCACTTGTGGACTTAGCAGGACCAACTCTGTTTTCGAGATGAAACCTCAAATGTGTCTGACAGCAGAAGGGAGCAGGTGAGAGAAGGCTTTAACTCCCTTGGTGAGGTGGAGCCCTCAAGACCTATTCCATTTGACAAACCTCTCATTCCAGGCTCTGAGGATTAAGTTCTATTGTGGATTTTGGAAGAAATACATTCAGTTGCATTAGAGTCACAAACTTCCTTTCTAAAATGACAAGAACAACTCCCCAAACTATGGTAGCACAATAAACACAACGGTCAGTGTGATATGTGATGTTGTTCGACAGCTTGATTGGATCTGGAACCGACTAGCAGCTGGCTTCCCTGAAGCTCTGCAGAGGGTGGGGGAGGCGTTTCCTAGGAGAGCTGACTGAAGTATAAAGTGGATGATCCCTTACGGTGGTGACCCAGGTATGAAGGGATCCGGATGAAAAGGTGTTGAGTTTCATCTGCCCACTTTCACTTACCCAGTGACCGGACCCAGCTGCCTGCTGCCCTGTGGGTCCATAGATAGATTGTCCCCTGGCATCAGAACCACGTGGACTGATGAGCAGTGGATCTCTAGGAATCCTTCAGGCCTTCAGCACCAGACTGTGACCACTGAGGCACCAGGTTGTGGATTAAGCAGCTACTGGGTTCCCAGCCCTTCCATCCTGTAGAAATCTATCACTGGACTTAGAGCACAAGCCAGCCTAGTAAATCCCTTTTGTGTTCTATATTTATCTATCACCCCTGCTTGTCCAGAGAGCCCTCATTAGCACAGTTATACCTTATTTCATCTTAAAAGTGGGTACAGACTCAGCGGATAAGGGCACTTGTTGTGGAATCTGAGGGAGCCAATCTGATCTCTGGAACCCGTATGGTTGAAGGAGAAAAACAGGTGCCCTGAGTTGTCTCTGATCACCGCCCCCACCACAACACCAAACAGACACAGGTAAGATTTGAAAGAATACAGCCGCTACATCCAGGGGTTTCATTTTGAAAGACAAATCCCACTTGGCACTCAGTACCCATCGGCAGTTTTCCAGGTTCCATGCTGGCTTTGAGGAGCACGGATGCACCCAAGTGCCAACCCTTTCTCTTTGAGCCCAACAGGAAGCAATGCCATCACCTTGCGTGTGTCCGGCACTCTCAGGTGGAGCCAATGAAGGGCTCCTGGGGGGGAAAAAGATTAACAAATCAAATCCGGAACAATGCTGTGGAAAAGGGACCAAGATGGAGAACTGAGTCTTCTGGCTTCATTGCTAAATCATGAAAACCTAGATACTGGTGGCCCTGCCATTGGAACCCACAGGGCACAGCTACTCGTGACCATCAGGGGATTAATGGTGCATTTAAATTGGTCTCACCAGAGCTTACGCGCGCACTGAGCCATGCTAGAGGCCCAGCTACATGTGACCTGCTGGCAAACTCCAAAATCCCCCTGAATGCTACAGATGAGGGGGTTGATAACAATGATATGGCGGCAGAAAGTCACCTCAGGCATCTGAACTCCCACAGGGCCTTGTTCTCAGGAGGCCAGCAGCTACTGTTCCATAAAATCTGCGTGAGCCAATCCTCCTGTCCCTTGGCCAGATGCAGGCTGTGAGTATGCCCTTTGGTTCACTGCACTCCACCCTGCAAGGAAGGAATTCATCACCATGCTAAGGCAGGGGGAGAAGGGATACTGTGCTATGCACGCAGAACGTCTCCTAAATGTCAGGGCGAGCTCTGAGCTTTGGCAAGCTCCTACTCAGCCCGTTAACATTTTCCTCAGACTCCCCTGCAGACAGTTTAGCCCAGTTGGCAGCCGGCTTGTAAGAGGCCATCAGTACATACGTGATCAGTTCAGCTCAGGGACAATCAGAAACAAACTCACAGTAGACACCCGTGTCTGTGTCATCTTGGGTGGATTAACAGCAACTTCTCTTGTGGAAGAGCCTTGTCACACTGGAGGCTTGTTGCCTAGAGGATAACCGGAGAGGCCAGGGCCTATTCGTGGTGACCACAGTTCATTTAGTCATAATGAGAAGTGGCCTGTCCAAAGCAAATCTCAGTAAGGGGAAAAATGCCTGTGGCAGCCAGAGAGCTGTACGTGTCCCACAAAGAAAGCTACGGCTACACCGAGTACCAGCTTCAAGAATGTGGAGGTCAGGGGACTGGGAGAGCTTCATTGTTTGGAATAATAGCATCCAGGTGTTTAGGACCTAGCCCTGCTTGGATTTCCATTGTTTCTTCCCCTGGTGCTCTTCTCCCTACCCCCACCCCAGGCCATCAGGGGTAGAGGTGTCTGAAGTCAAGAAGTAGGAATAGAAAATCACAAGGCTAATGACAAGAGGAACAGACCACTCTTACTTTCATTAAATATTGAGGATAGTGGAGTTACCAATACTATTCAACTCATCACATACAAATACGGGAAATATTAAGTCCTAGAAAAAGTTTCTGAGGCCAAGAGCACACACCAGGGGGATGAGACAAGTGTCCAATTGAGTATTTCCCTATACACAGGACACGTAACTTTGAAGAGAGGGAAAGAAAGAAGGAGGTAGGAGACCAGTTGAGGGAGGGAGGGAGGGAGGGAGGGAGAGCGACAGAGAGAGAGAGAGAGAGAGAGAGAGAGAGAGACAGAGAGACAGAGACAGAGAGACAGAGAGAGAGACAAAGACAGAGAGATAGAGAGACACAGAGACACAAAGACAGAAAGAGAGAGAGACACACACACACACAGAGAGAGAGAGAGAGAGAGAGAGAGAGAGAGAGAGAGAGACTTCAATGAAACCAAAACAAAGGCAGTAATTAACCTAGTCACATGACTAGTGTCTCCTTGCTGGGCCTTTGAATTTATTAAACTGCATAGTTTCCTTCTCGTGGTTGGGGAAGTGACAGAACACGCTTCTCTGTTGTGGTGAGGTCATCTAATGACTGTCCCCACTGTGCTCAGCACTCAGCCTTCTACTGACTCAGTATTCTTCCCTACTTTTCTGCTCACTGCCCTGTTGCTCTTCCTCCAGGGTTCTGGGTATGAGGCACTCAGACCACGGGAATAGTGAGCTTTCATCCACATGACAGAGCTCGTGTGGTTAAGTCGCTACGTCAGAGTTTCTGTCACCTGAAATATAGACCGCTCAGGGTTTTTCTATGAAAAGTGGCCTTCAGAGGTCACAGGCAACTGGTTACAAATGAAAGGGATGCTCCTTCCATTTTCATAACAGCTCTTTGCAAAAACCATCAGTTTGTGAAATATCTTTTTAACTAAAAGATAAAACTTTCCTGGGAGATAGTCCAGCTAGAACCATTGCTCAATATTTTTAAGACAAAAACACACGATTCTTGGGGATTTGGGGGGAGATTGTTTTGTTTTGTTTGTTTTGGAGATAGGGTTTCTCTGTGTAGCCCTGGCTGTCCTGGAACTCACTCTGTAGACCAGGCTGGCCTCTAACTCAAAGATCTGTCTGCCTCTTTCTCCTGAGTGCTGGGATTAAAGGCATGGCCACCACTGCCCTGCTCACAATCATTAAAGATGTACATTCTTTTTCTTAAAAAAATCTTTCTTAACTTTAATAGTTAATAATAGTCTGTTGGGGGTTGGCCCAGGGCTGCTATATATTGAATGCTAAATACTGGCCCCAAAGATCTGGTTGCATTCCAGACAGAGAACATTCTCACATATACCAAAGGATGTTGTGTAAACTTTCCTCACCAATATTCTCTGACGGTTAAATAAAAGTGGCTGACAGTCAATTAATTTTGGGAGAGAATAGAGGTAGATGGGACTTTGTTTAGGAGAGGGAGAGAGGGAGGGAGAGGGAAAGGCGAGAGGGAGAGAGGGAGGGAGAGGGAAAGGAAGAGAGGGAGAGAGAGGAAGAAATAGGGA